>NW_024871170.1:7500-35000 GCF_019054845.1 Dipodomys spectabilis | reverse complement strand
ATGCAACTGAACACTGTCTTGAGAACCTTTCCTTGTTTCCGATTCCACAGTGCGTCCGCCGCCTTCACACTTATGGGTTAAAATAGCCCTGGGTCTCACGCTCCTCCTTCTCCTCCTCCTCCTTGGACTAGGAATCTTGGGGATCATGAGTACGTATCACCCCTTTTTTTTGGATGTGCTGCTGGTCGTGGGGCTTGAACTCGGGGCCTGGGCGCTGTCTCTGAGCTTTCTCACTCAAGGCTGGTGCTCTACCACTTGAGCCACGGCTCCACCTCTGATTTTCTGGTGGTGCGTTGAATATAAGAGTCTCAGGGACTTTCCTGCCCAGGCTGGCTTCCGACTGCGACCCTCAGATCTCAGCCTCCTGAGCGGCTGGGATGACAGGCGGGAGCCACTGTCCCCTGGCTCAGAGCCTAGCGCTCCTGCCCAGCTGTTGGTCTCACAGTTGGCGTTCTACCACTTAAACCACGCCTCCTGTTACCCTTTTGGTCTTTTTTAGTATTCCTTGTGCAAAACAACTTTTAAGGTCATGATACTGAAGGTTTACAAGTTTCTTTTTTAAATCTCTCTCTCTCTGTCTCTCTTTGGATTTGGGGTTTATAAATTGCAAAATATCCAAGCGGAACTTCAGAGAAATGTGTCCCTACAGCAAATGGGGATTGTCAACAGTTCTGAGAAGATCCAGAACCTCTCTATCACCGTGCAAACCCTGGCCACCTGGCTGGGTCATGAGCTACAGAGAAAAGAGCCAGGTAATTCTGTAACACCCCGAGGGCTGCTTATGAGACCAGGAACTAAAGCTACAGTGTGTGTGTGTGTGTGTGTGTGTGTGTGTGTGTGTGTGTGTGTCCTGGGGATCCTGGGGCTTGAACTCGGGGCCTGGGCTGTGTCTCTTAGCTTTTTTGCTCTAGGCTGCATGGAGCTTAACCAGTTAAGCCACAGCACCACTTCTGATTGTTGCTGGATATTGTAAAAGTCTCCCAGATTTTCCCGCCCAGGCTTACTTTAAACACTAATCCTCAGATTTCAGCCTCCTGAGGGGTTAGGATTACAGGCACGTGCCACCGCTGCCCAGCTAGAACTACTGAGTGAGAAAGGAATTAAGCACCATGAATGCACTGTTGACCATCCCATATACTTAGAAGAAAATCTGAGAACAATAATACCTGTACAACACTCAATTACCCAGGTATCCTGGCTCTACAAGCGTATTAAGACAACATGTATTTTCCTCAGTCTGCTAAGGTATAATGACTAAGGTATAATTAAATCAATTTCTCTAATCTGGATTTACATTGAGAAATTCTTATTGTTATGTTAAAGGTGATGTAAAAAAATCTCAATGTATCTTAAGCTCAGTAAAGGATAGATAGGAAAACACGCTTCTCTACAGACAGTTTCCATTGCAAACTTTCACCCAGTAAAAGCCGGGCACTGGTGGCTCACGCCTGTCATCCTGGCTACTGAAGAGGTTGAGTTGTGAGGATCATGGTTCAAAGCCAGCCCATGCAGAGAAGTCTTCTCTCCAGTGAAGCGGCAAAAACCAGAAGTGGGGGCGTGACTCAAATCGTAGAGGATCAGCCTTCACTGAAAAAGCTAAGGGAGACGTGAGATCCCAAGCTCAAGCCCCCAAGCTGGCACAAAATAAAATAATGACCTGAAGGAAACACAGTGCAGTTGGTCCACGTCCCATAGAGACGTCAGGGAACCGCAGGAGGGCTGAAGATCTAGCCACATAAAACAAGTAAAGGGCGTTTTCCTTCCAGAGCACACATGCAATCCCTGTGCGCAGAACTGGATCTGGCATGCAGATGCATGCTACCTTCTACATCGCATTTCTGACACGTGGCAAAACAGCGTAAAGTCATGCGCCGACCGCAACGCCAGCCTGCTGAAGATTAACCGCAAGGATGCCCTGGTGAGTCTTTGAGTCTCTCGGTCAGAAAGGAAATCGCATTGCCTATCACAGAATAAGAAGAAGCGGCCACGCACCCGTGGCTCACGCCTGTCATCCCAGCTTCTCAGGAGGCTGCGAGCTGGAGATTGAGGTTCAAAGCCAGCTTGGGACAGAAAGTCCATGAGACTCTGATCTCCAATGAACCACCAGAACACCGGAAGTGAGAAAAAGCAGCTCAGAGACAGCGCCCAGGTCCTGAGTTCAAGCCCTGGGACCGAAAGGTCTTTCGTTCTTTCTAGAAGAAGGGGAATGTGTTGGTCTTTCTCGTTGGATCTTTCTCAAACGGTTCACTGATAGTTACTGACGCCACAAAATATAGTTAAGTGAGAAATAAGAACAAAGTATGAGTTCTATGGCTTACAAAATTTTGGATGGCTTCTGAGATGCCTCTTACACTGACCTGTGTCGACTTTACTCGATTTCCTTTCTTTTCCTTCCTTCCTTCCTTCCTTCCTTCCTTCCTTCCTTTCTTCCTTCCTTCCTTCTTCTTTCTTTCTTGTTTTTTCTTTCTCTCTCTCTCTCTCTCTCTCTTTCTGTCTTTCTCTCCCTCCCTCCATCCCTCCCTCCCTTCTTTCCTTCTTTTTTTTTTTTGTATGCCAGACATGGGACTCGAACTCAGGGTCTTGAGTAACACTTGAGCGCACACACACACACACACACACACACACACACACACAATGCAATTTTGAAAGTAATTCTTTTCAAACACTAATCAGAATGGTGATTTGCAGAAGTATGTGCAGAGATCATTATTTTTGTGCCAGTCCCAGGGCTAGAACTCAGGGCCTGGACACCGTCCATGGAACTCAGGGCCTGGACGCTGTCCATGAGCTTTTTCATTCAAGGTTGGCATTCCCCAACTTGAGCCACAAATCCTCTTCAGGGTTTTTTGGGGTTTTCTGGTAGTTCCCTGGAGATAAGAGTCTCGTGGACTTCCCTGTCCTGGCTGGCTTTGAATCTTGATCCTCAGATCTCAGCCTCCTGAGTAGCTAGGGTGACAGGTGGGAGCCACTATACCCAGCCAGAGATAACTTTGTACACAAAGCATCTTTGTTTCTTAGGATTTTGTAAAGCCCTTGGAGTTATACAACTATTGGCTTGGAGCATCTCCTAGACAACATAGCACATACTACCCTGTGAAAGTGGATGACAATATTATGTCTAATATCTGGTGAGTTTCTATTTTTTTCTTTTATTGTTCTCAGTCTATTTTTTTAACTATGTTTTCCTCAGGACGATTGCAGATTGGCAAAATATCCTTAAACATATCTGCTGGGTCAGGCTTTTGTAATGGATTTAATCACGTAAAAAAAATTCACATAGCCAGGTGTCTTCTGAGCTTCTCAAGAAGCTGAGATATGAGAATCAGGATTCAAAGCGAGCTCTGACATAAAAGTTCATGAGACACTTACCTCCAATTAACTTCCAAGAAATGCTAGAAGAGGAGCTGTGGCTCAAGTGGTAGAGCACCAGCCTTTAGCACAAAATCTCTGATAGTGTCCAGGCCCTAAGTTTAACATCCAGTACCAACACACACACACACCACACACACACACACACACACACACACACACACAATCGCAAATACCCTTATTTTGTCATCACTAATAGTAGCTAATTATAGAGAGTTTCTTTTCTTTGTATGCTTTTCCTTGGGTGCTGTCATAGGCTTTTTGAGTCAAGGCTGGTGCTCTACCACTTGAGCCACAGCTCGACTTCTGACTTTTGGGCTGGATTTAATTAGACGTTAGAGTCTCATAGCCTTTTCTGCCTGGGTGACTTTGAACCCTGACCTTCAGATCTCAGTTTTCTGACTAGAAGATGGACTCCCGCCTGTCATCCTAGCTACTCAGGAGACTGAGATCTGAGGATCACGGTTCAAAGCCAGCTCAGGCAGGAAAGCCCATGAGACTCTGATCTCCCATGAACCACCAGAAAACCGGAAGTGGTGCTGTGGCTCAAGTGGTAGAGCGCCAGCCTTGAGCAATAGAGCTGAGATACAAGGCAGGAAATTCAGTAAGACTTTTAGCTCCAATGAGCCAGCGAAAAGCTGGAAGTAGAGCTGTGGCTCAGTGTAGAAAGCTCAGGAATCAGAGCTAGGCCCTCTGATCGCTGTACTCATAAGCTGATAGGTTGAATGGAAATACCCCTGACAATGAGTTATCTCCACACGAACTCTATGTTTTCCTTCGGCAATGCTGATGTCGGGCCATACTGTCAACCAGCAGAAGCATTTCTGTGTGTGTGTCTATTTTAGGTATTTGACTTCTCAACTATTTTCCTGCTCTTCCTCTTTTAGGTTGGAAAGCAGCCTGGCTGACATAAATAAAATGTATTGTGGATATTTGCACCAAACATACATTTATTATACTTCTTGTATTGCAAAGCTATATGCAATGTGTGAGAAAAAGACTGCTCAGGTAAAGGAAGAGAGCGTGCTAGGCGAAAGTCCAAGATGAAACCCTTCATTGGTTAAAAAAAAAAAATGATTTTGCTTCAGATTAACCCTGCAATTGGAAGGACCTTGATGTTAACATGCATCTCCTGGATCACACAAATGGAATAAAAATACTATAACAAAATGTCCGCCTCTCTGAACACTCGTATCTTTTGATTTTCATCTTGTTCTTCATTTGCTGAGCATAAGTAAATAAGCCATTTCAGGCACCGGTGGCTCACTCCTGTAATCCCAGCTACTCCAGAAGCTGAGATCTGAGGACTGAGGTTCAAGGTCAGTCTAAGCAGGAAAGTAGGTGAGACTTATCTCCAATGAGCCATCAAAAAGTTGGAAGTGGAACTGTGGCTCAAGTGGCAAAGCACTGGCCTTGAGTGAAAAAAAGCTCACAAACAGCACCTAGACCCTGAGTTCAAACCCCAGGACCGGCACAGAAAAAAACAAAATGTCATGTCTGGAACTCAGCCTACAGTCCAGATTCTGTTCAGCGTGAAGACAGTCTTTCCTAGTGAAATCTAAAGTTTTACTTATTAATTTATTTATTGTATTGTATTTTGTCAGTCCTGAGGCTTGAACTCAGGGCCTGGGCACTGTCTCTGAGCTCTTTCACTCAAGGCTGGCGCTCTGCCACCTCTGACACACAGCGCCACTTCTGGTTTTTTTTTAAGTGGTTCATTGGAGGTAAGAATCCAAGCCCTAGAATTGGAACCAAAAACAAGGAGGGTAATTAATATAATAGACATGTAGAAAACTGTGTCCAAAAACTGTCTTGAGGTTCCATTTCCAATTAAGCTACTTTTATCTCCCCCCCCCAAAAAAAATATGTTTTAAGCTGATTAATGTCTTTACCACTTTTGGTTCTTTATCTAGGGTTAGGGGCTGCAAATTAGAACTACAGGGTGAAATATCTGAGAAATATCTAGAAGCTGATGGTGCAGGTAGGCCATCTTCTATTAGGCTGACGTTTTGGAGATTATGGAAAACATTGGAAGAAGAAGGTAGCAAAAAAAAAAAAAAAATTCCCTATGGGGCCAGCTAGAATTCAGATCCTTGCAGAGTTTGTGAGATTAAAGTTTCTACAAATTTTTTCATCATTCTGATTGTATATCTGAGACACTGCCCAGAAATCATGCTTGCGAAGGAAACCCATGTTAATCTGAATTGATGCCAGGCCTGGACCACGTGACTACTCTCTGAGGGAAGAAAACGCATGCAAAATAAACATAAAATATGACCATTCCCCAGGAATTTGGGGAATATCCAGTGGCTATTATTAAACTCTGTCTCCATCATCTAGTATCAAAAATCCACTGGGAAAGACTTGAAGAACAAAAGTCAAAACTTCTTCTACCAACCACCAAGTGTGCTAGCTGGGGAGGGAAATAGAAGAAGTTCCCATCTGTGTCACACTGATACCCGCTGTGCAAAGAGGCGTCCTCCGTCCTGATTGGTGGACGGCCAGTCGCAGCTGGTTGGCCAGGCCCAGGGAGGGAGGCTGCTTAACCTTGGAGAATCCAACAGGAATATGGTTGTGCAATGCCACAGGGGTTCAGCGAGCGAATCTTCCAGAAGCATAGGCTGCAGGTGTGACTGCTCAGCCCCAACATGGCTGAGCTACCAGACTCCATGTGGAATGAAGGTCCCGTTAGCTACTTGGACTCCTTAGAGACCCAAACGTTCTTAAAGTTCCCTCTGTCTATCATCTACTTAGCTACCTGCATCATAGGAGCTACCTCCCTAGAATTCTAAGAGGGTAGGAGAGAGAGAAACAGACAGGAAAACAGGAGGAAGGGATAAAGAGAAAGGGAGAGGGAGAGTGTGATTGTTGAAAAAGAAAGAAAGGAAAGAGAAATGCAGAGACAGACAGACAGACAGACTGACTGACAGACACAGAGAGACAGAGAGAGAGAGAATACAAACAAGGCCGAGATTGGAATTCCTAAGAACCAGCCATGTCTCATGAGACAAACTACCAAAAAGCAACCAAGCATGGAAAAGGTGTATGTCTATAGCTTCTCCGGAGGTTAAGACCTGGAAGATCACAGTTCAAAGCCAACCCGGGCTTTGAAAAGTCCTCCAGACTCCCTCACAGTGAGCCAGCAAAAACCTAGTCTGGAGGTGTGGCTCAAGTGGTCACGAACCAGCTTAGTGAGCAAATCAAGCCAAAGGGAGGCTCTGGTACCAACAACAGCCAAAAAATGAAACAAAACGAAACAAAAGGCGACTGTGTTTCTGGGAAGGATGGTCCTTGGTCCACGGTGGGGGTCCATCCATCATGAGCAGAGGGGCCATGGCAGGTAGCAGGGAAGGGACCAGGGTCACAACTCGGAGACACGATGCAGGCAGATGCAGAAGTGAGTGCAAGTCAGAGAGCAAACGGGAGGCAGGAAGAGAAAAAGGAAGCAAGCCAGCAAGGAAGGAAGGGAAGAAGGAAAATGGAAAGGCAGGAGAAAAGGCCAAGTCCAGATCATGGTGCCATTTTTGTTCCCACTCACCACTGGCTGCTCCAAAGGCTCATCCTGTGTCCCCTGCTGCCAGCTGGGGTCAGAAACACAGTCAACGCATTCAACAGTGACAGGAGAGCTGCAAAAGAAAGCAGGGAAGCCCACCCTCTGGCCAGGAGCCCAGACAGGAGTCATGGCGGCCCCTTGAAGGTTGGTTCATGCAGCGCAGGCTCCTGCCATAGCCCCACCCCTGGGCTTGGTGCTGATTGGTTGAGAGCTTGTCCCTTCCCCACCCCGGATCTTCTCATTGGTTGAGCAGGCACTGAGAGCATCATGGGAAGAGGAAGCCTTTGAGCGTCGCAAGGCATTATGGGAACAAGAAGCTCCATGATGGAGCACATGGTATATCTTTGTATCCCTGCTCATCCTCCTGACCGGATGAACAGCAAGATTCAGATCCTATCCAGGTGCCATGAAATCAGTGATCTCCCTCCTCTCTGGAGAGCTAAGATGACTTTGGCTTCTTAATCTTTGAGGTGAAGTAACTTGTGTGAGGATGAAGCTCACTTATCTTTCTATTTCTTACCAATGTCAACAAGATCAGCTGCGAGATTACCACACACACACACACACACACACACACACACACACACACACACACACAGCCCACGGTGGCCTGGTCCCCAGCCCTGGACGGTTTTTGATTTGCTCAAGGCTGGTCCTCTACCACTTGAGCCACCACTGCATTTCCACCTTTTTGCTGGTTCATTGGAGATAGGAGTCTCCTGGGCTGGCTTTGAACCGTGGTCCTCAGATCTCAGCCTCCTGAGTAGCTGGGATGACAGGCGTGAACTGGCCCTTGGCCTCCCTCCCCACTCTCTCTTAACTTCCTGTGACCTTTCTCCTTGGGTTCACTGACCCCTCATTAACTGACCCAAAGTGCTGTGCACCAGAGTTTCAATCCTGCTTCTCTGGATTCATGGTTTTATGTAGCAGCCGTACACCAAAGGTGTCCAGTTCAAGTCTGGATCCCTGCTCCACACATCTGCCTGGGTTCTTGACATACTGACTTAGATATATTATAAGATATCCAATTGAACACATCAAAAAAAGAACAAGGGACTTCCCCGTGTGTTTTCCCAGCTCAGTGGAAGATGACCCCATCTTCATTCAAAACCTGGGAATACCCTCAACCCTCCTGGTGTTTGTTTTCTTCTTTCTTTTTGTGCTAGTGCTGGACTTGAACTCAAAGTCTTGTGCTCTTCCTCAAAGCCGGTGCTCTACCAACTGAGCCACACATCCCCTTCTGGCTTTTTGTGTGGTTCATTGGAAATAAGAGTCTCATGCACTTTCCTGCCTAGGCTGGCTTTGAACTGAGATCCTCAGATCTCAGCTTTCTGAGTAGCTGGATTGCAGGTGTGAGCCACCGATGTCAGCCTCTCATGCTGTTCTTGATTGAATTGAACGCACCAGACAGTACTGTGCCCTGCCGGGAATAACAGAACACACTCGGTAAGTAAAGAAGACCTTTGACTTGGATGAGAAGATTCGGGTTTATACCTTCATTAGGTTCTTCACCCACCATTCTGCTCTCTCATTTTGTGTTTATGTCGCAGAAGCCTAAATTAACTAATGTGCGAAGGGTACCAGCATTGGAATTAACTCAAAATCATTTATAAAAAAAGAAATAGATAAAGTAATGATCACAGTCCCCAAGGGACCAAGTCCTAACGGAGACAAACCAAAATCAAACAATGCAGATAAATCAATGGCCACAAGGAGGCGGCAGAGAATGAACAGAGGTTGGAATTTACTGGGAACATATATATACATATATACGTACACACATAGACGCGTATGTATATATGAATATGCATGCATTACATAGTATAAACATGTATACACAGCATACATATATACTTCATGTATATTATATGTGAATACAATAATCTAGGTGTAGATGTACAATATATAATGTATATATAAAGTATATATAAAAAGTATATATGTATACAAACATGCACACATATACACAGTACCCTCAAATAGAGAATGCCCTCACCCTATGATATCCTTACAATGAATACATAACATAGCTTTACATGGAGGTTCCTTCAACGTATGGCTTAAAGAATTTAAGTGTAGGGCCGGGAATGTGGCTCAGGGGTAGAGCGCTTGCCTTGCATGCATGAAGCCCTGGGTTCAATTCCTCAGTGCCACATAAGCAGAAAAAAATAGCCAGAAGTGGCGCTGTGGCTCAAGTGGTAGAGCGCCAACCTTGAGCTGAAGAGCTGAGGGACGGCGCCCAGGCCCAGAGTTCAAGCCCCACGACTGACCAAAAAAACTTTCCCCGAGCCGGGTGCTGGTGGCTGAGGCCCGTAGGGTTGATGGAAGGGAGAGGGAAGGGATGCCGGCCCCGAGCCTGCTTTTCTGGAGGACCGTGCTTGTCTCCGTGTGGCGGATGAGGTACTGAATGTTTAGTACAGGGATCTGCTTTGACCACAACTGGGATTTGGAAGGGGGCGGGGAAAGAGAGGACCCAAAGTCTGACAGGGCAGAATGGAAGGCATCAGAATCAGCTGAGTGAGTGTGCGCTCACGCTAGTGCAAATAGTAAAATAAGCTCAGCCCATCTGCAGTAGTTCAGGCAATTTATGAAATGAGCTTATTCAACTCATACAATTAACCTCCCGCATGAAGCACTCCGGTTTTCTGGTGGTTCCTTGGAGAGAAGAGTCTCAGGAACTTTTCTGTCTGGACTGGACTGGAGTCAGGATCCTCACGTCTCAAGCTCTTGAGTAACTGGGATTCAGGCATGGGCCTCTTGTACCCTGCTGGAACCATTGATTGGAAAGGAATTAAGCCTAATCCACGGCATTGTCACCGTTTCCCATAGAAGAAAATCAGAAAGTAATGATAGCTATGCAAGACCAAATTACCCAGGTATACTGGTTATGCACAAGTATCGAAAAGATTTGCATTTTCTTTCATCCGCACCTTTATGCGAGTACAATTAAATCAATTTCTCTAATCACAATTTACTTAGTATTTTAACTATCACAAAGGTTATGTCAAATCTGTTTACTGTTATGACCAGTAAATGATAGACAGGAAAACACATTTCTCTAGAGAAATTCTCTCTCATTTCACAATTTCAGTCAGTAGAAGCCAGGCGCTGGTGGCTCACACCTGTCATCCTGACTACAGAAGAGGCTGAGTTCTGAGGATCGTGGTTCAAAGCCAACCCATGCAGGAAAGTCTGTAAAACTCTTTTCTCTCCAGTGAACCAGCAAAAAGCCAGAAGTGGAGTTGTGGCTCAAATGGTAGAGGATCAGCCTGGAGTGAAGTAGCTAAGGGAGAGCGGGAGATCCCAAGTTCAAGCCCCAGAACTGCACAAAAGAAAAGAAAACAAAATAATGAAGAAAACACAGTAACTGGGTCCATGTCCCATAGAGATGACAGGAAAGAGCAAGAGGGCGGAAGATCTATTCAATAAAAGGACGCTTTCCTTCCAGGGCACAAATGTAAACCTTGTCCACAGGATTGGATGTGGCACGCAAATAGATGTTATGTTCCATATGGTGTTCCTGACACCTGGCCAAACAGGAGAAACTCATGTGCTGGCCAGAATGCCAGCTGTGGAAGAGGAATAAGAATGCCATGTTTCCAGCACTCTCTTTCATTGAGAAAGGAAATCGCATTTCCTATCACAGAATAAGAAGAGGTCGCCGAGCAGTCGTGGTTCACACCTGCCATCCCAGCGACTCAGGAGGCTGAGATCTGAGGATCAAGGTTCAAAGCCAGCCTGGCAAGAAAGTCTGTGAGACTCTTATTTCTAAGGAACTGCCAGACAACTGGACCTGGAGGTGTGACTCAAAGTGGTAAAGGGCTAGACTTGAGTGAAAGAGCTCAGGAACAGTGTCCAGGCCCTAAGTGCAAGACCCAGGATAAGTGCACACGTGCGTGTGCGTGCGTGCACACACACACACACACACCACAAGAGATGGAGTATTTTAAAGAAGACCCTGTATGAACTGAGTCACCACTCACCCTCCTCTTTCCTGTCCTCTTTATTCTTTTCTCTCCTTCCTTCCTCTTTTATTCTTTCTCTCTTTCTTTCCTTCTTTATATCTCTTTCTTTCTTTCTTTTTCTTTCTCTCTCTCCCTTTCTCTCTTTCTCTCTCCCTCTCTTTCTTTCTTTCTTTCTCTCCCTCCCTCTCTCTCCCTCTCTCTCTCTTTCTTTTTTTCATCTTTCTTTCTTTCCAGTCCTGGGCCTTGAACTACGATCCTCCTCTTCTCAGTTGGCTTTTTTGTTCAAAGCTAGAACAGAATCCTCCACGTCTGGCTTTTCCCTCCTTAAGTCTCTTGGGTTTTTCTGCCTCATTTGGTTTGAAACTTGATCCTCAGATCTGAGATTCTCGTTCTTTCAATTTTTAATCGTTAGTATAAAGGTGATGTGCCGGTGGCATTGCCGGTATGTAAGTCAGATAAAGAGTACTTGTCTTAGCTGGGCGCCCGTGGCTCCCGCCTGTCATACCAGCCACTCGGGAGGCTGAGATCTGAGCATCAGGCTTCTTAGTCAGGTAGGAAATTCTGGCCACTCTTATCCCCAGCCAGCTACTCAAAAAAGCCACAAGCGGCACTATGGTCCACGTGCTAGAAGGCTCGTCTTGAACAGAAGAAGCTCAGAGACAGCGCCCAGGATCTGAGTTGAAGCCCCAGGACCAGCAGCCTGGTCTGCTTTTGAACCACAGTCCTCAGGTCTCAGGCTTCTGAGCAGCTGGGATGACAGGCGTGAGCCACCAGCGCCTGGCAAGAATCCATTTGTTTTGGACATGGTCACCCCTTCCCCCTCTCTCTGGAGAGCTGTGTCTCTGATCGAGGCCGGTGTATTTTGGATCTAGCTTCCACATAGGAGAGAATACCTGTGCTAGCTCTCTCTCTCTGAACACGGCTGACCTCACTTTACGTGATTTGTTCTAGCTCCATCCATTTCTCTGCAAATGACTTAATACCATTCTTCCTCATGCTCCTGGGGAATGCCTTCTGGAGTCGCTGAGATTACAGGCCTGACCCTGGTGTCCCTGAATTCTGTCTCCATTTAGCTCAGGGATGACGCGTTTGAGACGCACTACAGTAATCTCAGGAAATCACAACCACACAAGCTCTTTTTCTTTTTTGTCAGTCATGGGGCCTGAACTCTGGGCCTGGGCGCTGTCCCTCAGCTCTTCAGCTCAAGGCTAGCGCTCTACCACTTGAGCCACAGCACCACTTCCGGCTTTTTTCTGCTTCTGTGGTGCTGAGGAATCGAACCCAGGGCCTCAGGCATGCAAGGCAAGCGCTCTACCACTGAGCCACCTTCCCAGCCCACAAGCTTGGCTTTCGTAAAATCCTAGAGGCCGATGGGTAGGTAGAATCTTCAGGTATGTGAGAATTGCCAGTTGGAACCCTGGAGTCAAGTAGACTTTCTAAATATTTATCCAAACACAAAGATTCTCAATATTGCTTCTAAAGATGACCAATTTCATGAAAGAACCACAAATGTGTACTCTGCTTCTATATTACTCTTTTTAATTAAGAGAAAAAAATCAAGTTAAAGTAAGTTTGAATAAAATGTGTATAGATAAGCAGACCTGAGCAAATGTCAGACAGAAAAATTGTACTGCCCACTTGGACATAGTGATAATAATATCTCTGATAACTATTGTTTTCTTGTCCTAAGTCAAGTAAAATCTCATCTTACCTACATCAGTAATTACATATTCTTGGGCAAAATTACATTTTTTTAAAGTTGCAGCTCTCAGTCAGGTGGTGGCTCACATCTGACATCCAGCTACTCGGGACCCTGAGATCTCAGGATCATAGTTCAAAGCCAGCCTGGGCAAGAAAGTCTGTGAGACTCTTATTTCCAGTAACTTGCCCTTTACAAAGGCGGAGGTGATGTTGTAGCTCAAGTGGTAGAGCGCTGGTGTCATTGAGAAAACGCAGCTCAGGGACAGCCTCCAGGCCCTGAGTTCAAGCCCCAGGACCTTTCATCCTTTCTAGAAGAGGTGAAATCTGTTGTGTCTTTCTGGTTGGACCTTCCTCGCCTGGCTCACCGGTAGTTTCTGACGCAACAAAATATAGTTAGGAGGAATGAGAACCCAATATGAAGCAAAATTTTAGATGGCTTCTGAGATCCCTCTTACGCTGACCTGTGCCGACTTTACTAGATTGCTTTCCTTTCTCTCTCCCTTTCTCTTCCTCCCCTCCTCCCTTCCTTCCTTCTGTGCTTCCTTTCTTTCTTTTTTTATGTTCCACACCTGGGACTTGAAATCAGGGCCCTGAATGCCAACTGAGTGTACTTGCACATGCACACACACACATAATGCCACTTTGAAAATAACTGTTTTTTCTTGGTTCCCTGGAGAAAAGAGTCTCATGGACTTTCCTGCCCCAGCTAGTTTTGAATCACTATCTTCAGATCGCAGCCTCTGAGTAGCTAGAGTTACAGGCGTGAGTCATTAGTGCCCAGCCAGACACAATTAGGGACAAAGAGCGTCTTTGTTTCCTAGGAGTTTGTAAAGCTCCTGCTGTTCCATGACTACTGGTACAGAAGATGTGTATAAGAGGATCAGAGTGTTATGTTTTCTATCTGGTAAGTTTCTTTTATTTCTTTTATTGTTTTAAGTCTATTTTTAACTGTGTTTTCTCAGGACGATTACAGATTGTTGAAATATGTAAACGTCGCTGCTGTGTCTGCTTCTTTAATGGATTTAATCGTGCAAAAATGTTTCCCATAGCCAGATGCTGGTGGTCACGCCTGTTATCCTAACGACTCAGGTAGTTGAGATCTGAGGATCTTGGTTCAAAGCCAGCTCTGACATCAAAGTTCATGAGAGAGGGCTGGGAAGGTGGCTCAGTGGTAGAGCGCTTGCCTTGCATGCCTGAGGCCCTAGGTTCGATTCCTCAGCACCACAGAAGCAAAAAGAAAAAAGCCGGAAGTGGCGCTGTGGCTCAAGTGGTAGAGCGCCAGCCTTGAGCTGAAGAGCTGAGGGACAGCGCCCAGGCCCAGAGTTCAGGCCCCACGACCAGACCCAAAAACAAAATTAAAAAAAAAAAAAAAAGTTCATGAGAGAATGATCTCCAATAAACTACCAAAAGAGCTGGAAGTGGATCTTTGGCTCAAGTGGTAGAGCACTAGCATTTAGCACAAAATTTCTGATGTATTAACCAGGTCCTAAGTTTAAGACCCAGTACCAACACACACACACACACACACACACACACACACACACACACACACACACACACACACACACACACACACCACAAATACCTTTATTTTGTCAAGTAGCTAACAAACAGTAGCCTAATTATAGAGATTTCCTCTCCCGTTTATGCTTTTGCTGGGGCTTGACCTCAGGGCCTGGGCGCTGTCCCGGGCTTTTGGCTCAAGGCTGGTGCTCTACCACTTGAGCCGCAGCTCCAATTAAAATTTTTGCTCCATTTAATTAGACGTAAGAGTCTCATAGCCTTTGCTGCCTGGGTGACTTTGAAAGCTGGTCCTCAGATCTCAGTTACCCCAGTAGCAAAAAGCTCAGGACGGCAGCCATTGTAATATTCCACCTCCATATGTGAAAATGGAAACAGAGAATGAGCAAAGAGGGGGGCCCTGGGGGGAAGGATGAGGGGTGAGGTGATCCGCATGCATGGCGTCAGAGCCTGACAGGCTGAAGGGAAATCCCCTGGACGATCAAGGATCTCCATGTGAACACTGATTTTTCTCAGGCCATACAGACATTAGGGACAATAATAATGTCAGGTAGCAGAAGTCATGTTGTGTGTGTGTCTCCTTCAAGTACTTGACTGGTTAGTATTTTCCTGTTTTTCCTCTTTTCAGTGTGAAGAAGTAAACAGGTGGTGTAAAAACAGGTCACATACTATGACTAAGTGACATAAGACCAACACATTGCTTATGATTCCTGTTCATTGGTGAAAAATTATGTTGCTTCAGAACATGTCCTAGAGTTGGAAGGCTCTAGATGTTCGCGGGTGTCTCCTGGATCACACAAACGGAATAAAAGTGCTATGACCAGATTCCTGCCTCTCTGAACACTTGTATCTTTCCATTTTCTTCTTGTTGAGGGTAAGCGAATAAGCCATGGCCAGGCCCCGGTGGCTCACTCCCATACTCCCAGCTACTCAGGAGCTGAGATCTGAGGGTGGAGACTTCCGTCTCCCGTGGACCAGCAACAAGCTGGAAGTGCAATTGTGGCTCCAGGAGGAGAGCACTTGCTTTGAGTGAACACGGCTCAGGAACAGCACCCAGGCCCGAGTTCAAGCCCCAGTGCCAGCAAGCACATCAAAAAGAAAGCCAGTCATGTCTGAACTCAACATACAGTCCCGGTTCTGTTCAGCATCAGAACAGTATTTCCTTGTGAAATCTAGAATTCTCTTTTAGTCTATTTTCTGACATATTGTTGCCAGTCATGGCCTGGGTGCTTTTCCTCTTAAGGCAGGCCCTCTACCAGTTGGGACACGGGTTGATCCATTTCCAATGGTTTTTGGAGGAAAGAGTCTCATGGACTTTCCTGTCCAGGCTGGCCTCCAACCCTGATCCTTAGATCTCAGCCTCCTGAGTAACCAGGATGATGAGCCTTAGCTGCTGGCAACTGATGGAAATCTAGAGTTTTAAATTAAGTATCTTTCCTGCTTTGCCACAGATCAACCTGGAAATTTTCAACCTTCTAGAAAACCAGAGAATATTAAGTCCAGCAAGATATGGAAAGCAGAAAGACACAATAACCAACCGGGATTTATTCTCATGATACAGGTTCATGAACACTTTGAGAAAGATGAGGCAGAGGAAATCATCATTCCAATAGATGTAGGAAAAGCATGAGACACAGGCCGTATTAACATTTTAATAAAGCCATAAGTTTCTCTAATATAGTTTGTCAGGAGATGACAAATCCTAATTGAAGATTAGTGTACATTAAACACCTACTAACAGAATGAAGGTTTGCAGTTGAGGAATGAGATAATGCTTTACTTTGTGTGGAATCTGGGGCTTGATCTCAGGGAATGGGCTCTGTCCATGAGCCTCTTTGTGCTCAAGGCTAACATTCTACCAGTGGACTTACAGCTCCACTTCTGACTTTCTCTTGTTATGTGGCACTGAGGAGTGGAATCCAAGGCTACATGAATGCTAGGCAAGCCCTCCACCACTCAGCCACATTCCCAGCCATCATGACCTTTATCAATCTGTGTTGTCTATCAGAGATCCTACTAGTGAAATAGGCAGAAAAGAAGAAAGAATACAGAAAGGGGATGAAATAAAAGAATGGAAAACAAGTAAAACTGTATTTGTAGTGATTACAAATGTACTTGTAAGAACCACGGTAATTTCAGAAGTATTTCGAAGAAGGGTTGTCTTACTGTCACTCAATAAAAAAAAACAAACAAACATAAAAATCAACAACATTAGCCCTATACCAGTAGCTCACACCTTTAATCCTCGCTACACTGAGGATCACAGTTCAAAGCCAGCCCAGGTAGAAAAGCCTGTGAGACTCTTATTTCCACTGAACTTCCATTAACTGGAGGTAGAGCTGTGACTTGAGTTGTATGTAGAAAGCTAATTTGAGCAAAAGAACTCAGGCCCCAGAAACAAGTCCTATTGTCCAAAAGAAACGTACTCATGACCTGACTTATGTAATTGGGGATTTTTTGTAGACATTTTTAAATAAGTTTTTTTTTGTAAAAATAGTGTACAGAGTCGTTACAGCTACATGAGTAAGGTCACGAGTACATTTTCTATCAAGCATTGTTGCCTCCTCCTTTGTTTCTCCCCTACCCTCCCTTCCGACCTCCCCAACCACCCCCCCATCCCCGCCGGTTCCCTGCCCCCTCTTTCCCCCCTTCCCCTGCCAAAGTTGTAAAGTTCCTCTTCAGCATGGTGTCTGGTACATCTCATTGTTGCAATGGGTCAAGCTGTATCCCTGTTTAAGCATTTTGGTTTTTCCTTTCCCCTCCCCAAATTAGAAAAGTGTATACACAAGATGCAAGGCACCAACAAAAAAATACAGTGAAAACAGGGTTATACTGCAGGGGAGGAACATACAGAGAAACAAAAAATCACAGAGTGCATCGTAAGTACATTAAAAACAATAGCAAGAAAGAGAAAACCATATGTGTCCCTGTCTTGAGGTTCATTTCGCTTAACATCATCTTATCTGGTCATGTGTACAGAGCTTTTGACCTTTTCTGCTTGTCCTAGACATATGCTAGTTATTGCAAATAAGGGAAACCATGGGACCTGTGTTTCTTTGGGCCTGACTTACTTCACTTAATATAATTCTTTCCATTTCCTAACAAATGAAGCAATGCCATTCTTTCTGATGGAGGCATAGAATTCCATTGTATATATGTACCACATTTTCTTGATCCATTCCTCTACTGAGGGGCATCTGGGTTGGTTCCATATCTTAGCTATGGTAAATAATGCTGCAATGAACATAGTTGGGCTGGTAGCTTTAGTTTGGTCTTGTTTGTGATCATTTGGGTAAATGCCCAAAAGTGGGATTGCTGGGTCATAGGGGAGCTCTCTGTGGAGTCTTTTGAGGAACCTCCATACTGCTTTCCAAAGTGGTTGTACAAGTTTACACTCCCACCAACAATGAAGTAAGGTTCCCTTCTGTCCACATCCCCTCCAGCATCTGTTGTTGTTAAAGTTCTTGATTTTAGCCAGTCTAACTGGGGTGAGGTGGAATTTCAGTGCTGTCTTGATTTGCATTTTTTTTATGGCTAGGGAGGTTGAACATTTCTTCATGTGTCTATTGGCCATCCTTCTTTCCTCTTTAGAGAAGTTTCTCTGTAAGTCTTTAGCCCACTTATTTATTGGGTAGTTGTTTCTTTGAGGATTTGTTGTTGGAAGATTTAATTTTTTGAGTTCCAGGTATATTTTAGATATGAGACCCTTGTCCATTGTATGGCTAGTGAAGATCTTCTCCCAGTCCATGGGCTTTCTATTGATTTTGGTAGCTATGTCCTTTGCCATGCAGAAGCTCTGCAATTTCATGCAATCCCATTTGTCCAACCTTTCTTTGATTTGTTGTGTTTCTGGGTCTCTATTAAGAAAATTTCAGCCTGTGCTAAAGAGACCTAGGGTTTCTCCTATTCCATCCTGTAATGTTTTCAGAGTGTCTGCTTTGATTCCAAGGTCTTTAATCCATTTGGAGTTGATTCTGGTGCAGGGTGATAAATAAGGATCTAGCTTTAGTTTTCTACAGGTGTTTAACCAGTTTTACCAGCACCATTTACTGAAGAGACTGTCTTTCTTCCATTCAATTTTTTTTATCTCCATTATCGAAGACTGGTGTGGTCTGTGGGTTCATTTGTGGGTCTTCAGTTCTATTCCATTGGTCCAGAAGTCTCTTCTTGTGCCAATATCAAGTTATTTTGATGATTATGGCTTTGTAGTTGAGTTTGAAATTTGGTATTGTTATTCCTCCAGCACTGTTCTTTCTGTTATGGATCGTTTTTGCTATTCAGGGTCTTTTATTGTTCCATATGAATTTTTGGATTGCCTCTTCTATTGAAGAATGAGGTTGGAATTTTGATAGGTATCGCATTGAATTTGTAGATAGCCTTGGGAAGTATAGATAGCCTTGGGAAGTATTGCCATTTTCACAATGTTGATCTTTCCAATCCAGGAGCATGGGAGGTTTTGCCACTTTCTAAGTTCTGTTTTGATTTCCTTTTTCAAGTTTTTTAAAGTTTTCATCATAGAGGTCCTTCACTTCTTTGGTTAAGTGAATTCCTAGGTATTTTATTTTTTGTGGGGCTATTACGAATGGAGTTGCTTTCCTGATTTCAGCTGTGCTCTTCTCATTGTTGGCAAACAGAAAAGTCATTGATTTTTGAGGGTTAATTTTATACCCTGCTACTTTGCCAAAGCTTTGAATCAGCATGAGTAATTTGGGAGTGGAGTCTGGGATTCTTTAATACAAGATCATGTCATCTGCAATGAGGGAGAGTTTTACATCATCTTTCCCTATTTGGATCCCTTTTATGTTTGCATCTTGTCTTATTGCTGTAGCTAGGCATTCTAATACTAGATTGAAGAGAAGTGGAGAGAGTGGACATCCTTGTCTCATTCCTGAGTTAAGAGGAAATGGCTTTCATTTTTCACCATTGAGTATAATGCTGGCTGTAGGTTTGTCATATACAGCCTTTATTGTATTGAGGAATGTTCCATGGATTCCTATTTTTTTCCAGAGCCTTCATCATAAAGGTGTGTTGGATCTCGTCGAATGCTTTTTCTGCATCTATTGAGATAACCATGTGGCTCTTATCCTTGCTTTTGTTCATGTGATGAATTACATTATTTGATTTGCATAAATGGAACCCATTTTGCATTCCTGAAATGAATCCTGTTTGATCGTGGTGTATGATTTTTTTGATGAGTTGTTGAAGTCGATTGGCCAAAATTTTGTTGAGAAGTTTGCCATCGATGGTCATCAAAGAAATGGGTCTATAGTTCTCTTTTTTTGATGAGTCCCTGCCTGGTTTGGGGATGAGGGTTACGATGGCTTCATAGTGAACTTTCACTTTCAATTTCATTGAAGAGTTAGAGGAGTACTGGTGTGTGCTCTCTCTTGAAGTCCTTGTAGAATTCTGCTGTAAATCCATCCAGTCCTGGGCTTTTCTTAGATGAGAAGTCTCTTATTGCTCTTTCTATTGGGATGCTTGTTAAGTTGGCTTAACTCATCTTGGTTAAGTTTTGGCATGTTGGTCGATATTTGCTAGGAAATCGTCCAATTCATCCAGATTCTCAAACTTATTAGTATAAAGGTTTGAGAAGTATTCCCTTATAATGTTCTGAATCTTGGTTGTTTCTGTGGTGATGTTTCCATTCTTATCTCTGAGTTTATTTATTTGGGTGTGTTCTCTTCTTTTTCTGATAAGATTTGCTAAGGGTCTGTCAATTTTGTTAATTTTTTTGAAGAACCAATGCTTTGTTTTGTTGATTCTTTCTATGGTTTTTTTGGATTCTAATCTATTTATTTCTGATTTAATTTTCATTTGTTTCCATCTACTGGATTGGGGTTCGTCTTGCTGCTTTTTTTCAAAGAGCTACAAATATATCATTAAGCTGTTAGTTTCAGATCTCTCCAATTTGTTGACGTAGGAGCTCAGAGCTATAAACTTGCCTCTGAGTAATGCTTTTGCTGTGTCCCAGAGGAGCTGGTAATTTGTGTGTATTCATTTTTGTTGAATAGCATGAACATTTGAATTTCCTTTCTAATTTCTTCCATGACCCACTCGTGATTCAGCAGTGTGTTGTTCAGCCTCCATGTGTTACAGGACTTTCTTTGGTGGCTTTTGGTGTTGAGTTGTAATTTTATTCCCTTGTGGTCTGAGAGAATGCAAGGAATAACTTCAATGTTTCTGAATTTGTACAAGTTTGCTTTGTGGCCGAAAATGTGTTCTATTTTGGAAAATATTCCATGTGCTGCAGAGAAAAACGTGGATTCTGATGCTGCTGGGTGAAATATTCGGTAGATGTCTGTTAAATCTAGTTGATCTATGCAGTTGTTTAGATCTGTGGATTCTCTGTTGAGTTTTTGCCCAGTTGATCTATCTAGTGGGGAGAGTGGTGTGTTAAAATCCCCAACAATTAATGTCTTTGGAACTATGTGGGATTTGAGGGAAAGTAGTGTTTCTTGGATAAATTTGGGTGCTCCATTGTTTGGCGAATAGAGATTTAGAATTGTAATATCCTCCTGAAGGAGAGATCCCTTAATTAGTATGTAGCAACCTTCTTTATCTCTTCTCACAAATTTTAATTTGAAGTCTATTTTATCTGATATTCAGATTGCAACTCCCGCCTGTGTATGGGGGCCGTTTGCTTGGTAGATTTTATTCCAGCCTTTCACTTTCAGAATGTGTTTGTTTTTATTGGCAAGGTATGGCTCTTGAGCTCTTCTGAACAAGACATGAATTTCCATTCTGTCTATAGCACCAATGCACATGATTGTATAATGTATAAATACCTAAAACCAGGTTTTAAGAAAATATGTAGTTATATAAAGGGGTTTCATGTCAATAAGTCAAGGTTCGGAGTCTACCACATCTTCAAAAATCAGCTCTTTGAGGCAAAAAAAATGAGTTTGTAAAAAGATAGAAAACTATTGCAACAGATTATTTGCAACTATAAAACTGCAATGAGAAGATCCATTGGAGATGCTATTTTTCAGGGCGAAGGGGACAGGGAAAGGAGGGAAGAGGGTGAAATTACCTGGAGTTCAGCCTTTACATGTGTGAAGATGTTAACAATGATAGCACTCTATACTTGAACCACAACTCTACTTCTGATTTTTAAGTGATTCATTGGAGGTAAGAATCTCATGGACTTTCCTACCCAGGCTGTCATCGAACCCTGATCCTTATACCGCAGCTTCCTGAGTAACCAGGATTACAAGTGTGAGCCACTAGTGCCTGGCTGAAATCTACAATTTTAAGTTTTTTTTTCTGTTTTCCTACAGATGACCTAGAAATTTTCAATCTTATAGGAAGCCTGAGAATATTAACTCCAGCAAGATATGGAAAGCATGAATACACTCTAATCAACTTGGATTTATTGTCATGATATAGCTTCACTGACACTGTGAAAAGTAAAGAAGACCTTTAACTTGGATGAGAAAATTGGAATTTATATGTATTCATTAGGTTCTTCACCCACCATTCTGCTCTCTCATTTTGTGTTTATGTCGCAGAAGCCTAAATTAACTAATGTGCGAAGGGTACCAGCATTGGAATTAACTCAAAATCATTTATAAAAAAAGAAATAGATAAAGTAATGATCACAGTCCCCAAGGGACCAAGTCCTAACGGAGACAAACCAAAATCAAACAATGCAGATAAATCAATGGCCACAAGGAGGCGGCAGAGAATGAACAGAGGTTGGAATTTACTGGGAACATATATATACATATATACGTACACACATAGACGCGTATGTATATATGAATATGCATGTATTACATAGTATAAAACATGTATACACAGCATACATATATACTTTATGTATATTATATGTGAATACAATAATCTAGGTGTAGATGTACAATATATAATGTATATATAAAGTATACATAAAAGTATATATGTATACAAACACACACACATATACACAGTACCCTCAAATAGAGAATGCCCTCACCCTATGATAGCCTTACAATGAATACATAACATAGCTTTACATGGAGGTTCCTTCAACGTATGGCTTAAAGAATTTAAGTGTAGAGCCAGGCTCAGTGGTAGAGCGCTGGCCTTGCATGCATGAGGCCCTGGGTTCAATTCCTCAGTGCCACATACACAGAAAAAGCCAGAAGTGGTGCTGTGGCTCAAGTGGTAGAGCGCCAGCCTTGAGCTGAAGAGCTGAGGGACGGCGCCCAGGCCCTGAGCTCAGGCCCCACTAATGCCAAAAAGGAAAAAAGAAAGAATTTCAATGTAATCCATTATAAATATTATATACATATTATATATATACTATATGTAACTATATATACATGCGCATTTTATGCTACATAATATACAGTATATATAATACATATATATGAATATGTCTCTATGTATCACCCAAGTACGATCAAATATGCTGCTTTAAATTAAGAGCTGCCGATCTGCATTGAAATTACTTCTCTTCCCGCCGTGGGTAACTATGTTGGTCACGTTTATTGTTTATAGAGTTATTCCTGTTGGATCAACGAATTGGAGCTCGAAGTTTAAGTCAGGATTGCACAAATAGAGAGATCAATCCAGACATAAACAAACAGAGCAGAGAGAGAGAGAGAGGAAGGGGGAAGGGGGAAGGGGGAAGGGAAGATAAGGAAGGCCGGAAGAGACCCGTGGAGAGAGGGGCAGAGATGGAAGACAGGAGGGAGGAGGGGGAAGGGAAGCGGGCAGGGCTGAGCTCTGGGAGATGAGGTCATTCGTCTCCTTCTGTCAGAAAGAGGAAGAGCCTTCCGACTGACACAAGGCTTAGGAAAAAATAGTCACAGGCCAATGGGGGCAGAATAGCGTGTCCTGCTTATGGCTGGAAACAATCATCAGCTCTGTTGGTGGAGAGAAGAAGGCCAGCTCCAGAGCTGAGGTTGTATATTTAACATTCTCACGAACCTTCACGTTTGTTAAGAACCAGGGAGGAGGTCTAGCACTTTTTATTTTCATTTTCGTTTGGAGTTAGTGTGGAAATAAGTTGGATTTATGCTACGTTTGGATTTCCAAGAGTCTTCCCAAGTGTCGCCTCATTCCCAAAGGAATCTGAGTCGTGGGTGGAAAAACAAAACTTTTCAAATAAAGGATAATGTTCAGCACCATGACAAATAATCCAGTGGATCAGATAATAAGAAAGTTGGAAAGAAAAATGCCTGGTGGCTCACACGTATCATCCTAGCTCCTCACGAGACTGAGATCTGAGGATGGCGGTTCAAAGCCAGCCTGGGCAGGAAAGTCCGTGAGACTCTGATCCCCAAGGAAGCACCAAGAAAACCGGAAGTGGCGCTGTGACTCAGGTGGTAGAGCGCCAGCCTTGAGCTGAAGAGCTGAGGGACAGCGCCCAGGCCCTGAGTTCAAACCCCATCACCAACCAACCAACCAACAAACAAGGGAAAGGATGCCGGCCCTGGTTGCAGAGTTGTCTCCGTGTGGCGGATGAGGTACTGAACGTTTAGTACAGGGATCTGCTTTGACCACAACTGGGATTTGGAAGGGGGCGGGGAAAGAGAGAATCCAAAGGTGGACAGGGCAGAATGGAAGGCGTCAGAATCAGCTGAGTGAGTGTGCGCTCACGCTAGTGCAAATAGTAAAATAAGCTCAGTCCATCTGCAGTAGTTCAGGCAATTTATGAAATGAGCTTATTCAACTCATAGAAGCAATCAGCCGGGCGCCTGCTATGCTAGCTGCTCAGGAGGCTGGGATCTGAGGATTGTGGTTCAAAGCCAGCCTGGTGAGCAAAGTCAGTGAGACGCTCACTTCCAAGAAAACCACCAGAAAACCAGCCGTGGAGTTGCGTCTCCAAGGGTAGAGCGCTAGCCATGAGCCAAAGAAGCTCAGGGGCAGCGCCCACCACCGGGCCCTGGGTTCAAGCCCCACCACTGACTTAAAAATAACAACCCATCTAAAGAACCCTTCCCACTCGGCTGGGTTACGACGCAGCGTGAAGTTGTTTTGCTCTTTAAAAGGACCCAGGGACAAATTGCCCTAGGTTCCGAATGGCAGATAAGAAAACAGGAAACAAACAGCCTATCTTGGTCTTTGCCACCAAGCGGGAGCATATTTAGGTTCAAGGCCCCTGATCTCCGAAGCGTCAGGAAGCAGCTTCCTGGAAAAATAAAAGGAGACACGCAACACGCACACTCACACACACACACAAGTCCCACGCCTCTGTCTCCTGCTGGGAGACGGGGCCACGTGTTGGGGACTCTGCCCTCCCACCCGGGACAGGGCTTGGCTCAGACCCTCTGCTGGACAGACCCGCAGGGCCAGGAGAACCATGCAGGATGAAGATGGGTACATGACCTTGAACCCCAAGCCCCGAAAGCCGGCCCCCCGCCCGGGTAAGGGGTTCCCAGCCGCCCCAGGACCCGCTCCAGGGCGCTGAACGGCTCCCAGCTTGCTGGGCCCTCTCTCCTTTGTGTTCCTCTACTAGGGAGGGGCCGGGTGTCTCTCATTTTTCTTTGCTGCCTTCTTCGTTCTGTTTCTCTCTGAGGCTGGAGGGCTCGCGTCCCAGAAGACGCGGGGGATTGAACGCTAGGAGCACTTTTTCGTGAGCCAGGGAAGAGTAACCGAACACACCATTTCCTTCCTTCCTTCCTCCCTTTCTTCTTCCTTTCTTCCTTTCTCTCTTTCTTTCTTTCTTCCTTTCTTTCTCTCTTTCTTTCTTTCTCCCTTTCTTTCTTCCTTCCTTTCTTTCTTTCTCTTTCTTTCTTTCTTTCTTTCTCCTTTTCTTTCTCCCTTTCTTTCTTCCTTCCTTTCTTTCTTTCTCTCTCTTTTTTTCTTTCTTTCTTTCTCCCTTTCTTTCTCCCTTTCTTCCTTTCTTTCTTTCTTTCTCTCTTTCTTTCTTTTTCTCTCTCTTTCTTTCTCTCTCTTTCTTTCTTTTTCTCTCTTTCTCTCTCTCTTTCTTTCTTTCTTTCTCTCTCTCTTTCTCTCTTTCTTTCTTTCCTTCTTGCTTCTTCCTTTCTTTTTGAAATGTTTATTCCTCTCTGTCTTCCTTTCTAAAAATGTTTTTATGGCTATTATAAAGGAGTATTGTATACTTTTATTGATCTCATTGATTCTTATTTATCAGCTGGTTTATTTCTCTTTGTGTTATTAATAACATGATGCTATCCTATTTTTGTTTTTGTTTATTTATAGTTTTTTATTTCCTTTCTCTTTTTGTCCCCCCTGGGCTGGGCAGGTGGCTCCGTGGTAGAGTGCTCGCCTAGCATGTAGGAAGCCCTGGGTTTCGATTCCCTAGTACCCCCGTAAATAGAAAAGGCCGGAAGGGGTGCTGTGGCTCAGGTGGTAAAGCACCAGCCTTGAGCAGAAGAAGCTCAGGGACAGCGCCCAGGCCCTGAGTTCAAACCCAGATGTGGCAAAAAAAAAAAAATGTGTTTTTGGCAGACCTGGGTTTGGACTCCAGGCTCTTCCGTCACCTGGCGGGCCCTCTGCTGCTTGAGTCACGCCTCCATTCCAGCTTCGTTGGCGATTCATTGGAGACAGCCTCTCACAGACTGCCCTGTGATCCTCCTGTGAGCCCAGCCTCCTGGGCTGGGTTCACTCCCAGCACCCGGCACCCGTCTGTTTGCTGCTCTGTCCAGTTGTTCTGACGGAGTCACGGATGAGCGTGGGTACGGGCTCGGTGAGGCCTTCCCTGCCGGCCACACACGGGGCCAGAGACGGGCCTCAGGGAGGGTGATGTTTATCAAAGAGCCAACGTGTGGGAGCCATCATGGCTCACGCCCGTCCACCCAGCTACCCAGGAGGCTGAGCTCTGAGAAGCCAGCCTGGGCAGGAAAGTCTGCCAGACTCTGAACTCCAGTTAGTCACAGAAAAAGCCAGAAGCGGAGCCGTGGCTCAAGGGGTAGAGCACCAGCCTTGAGCGCTTAAGGGCTCGGGGACCGCGCCCAGGCCCTGAGTTCGAGCCCCAGGCCTGCCCCACAAACAGATCTGACACATCGGCTGTTCACAACACGTGGAAAATCTTGGGGAAAGTAAGGGCACCATGAACATGGCATTTTGACTGTTTGATCTTATCTTGCCGGACCTGAGCCTTGAACTCAGGGCCTGGGGTACTGCCCCTGAGCATCACTTCTGGCTTTTCCTGTGTCTGTGGTGCTGAGGAATCGAACCCGGGGCCTCACGCGCGCTCGGCGAGCGCTCTACCCCGGAGCCACTCTCCCAGGCCTGTTTTCATTGGTTATACGCTTGCAGTTGATGCTGTTTCCTCTTCCTGGTGGCGTGTGACGGCTCTCATTCTGCTCGTCCTGTCCGTGGGCATGCTGGTCGGACTGGTGGTGCTGGGAATCGTGTGTACGTATGAAATCCTTTGCAATGATTTGACCCGGGGCATTTAGTGTGTAAGGATAGGACTGTCCCCTGCTAAGCAGTCATTAACGATCCGTTTGCCACGATTCCTTCCCCGTGTTCTGCAGAGACACAGCTGCCAATAGAGGTGCCCCATAGAAGAGAACTCTGACCTTTTATTCCCCGCGGATCCTAATCAGTTCCCATTCTATTTTTCATGAATGAAAATTGGAAAACTAGGCCTTACAATCTTCCTCGGTCTGGATCTAAGTGAGCGTATGAAAGTATTTTTTCTCACCTCCCCGCTCCCGAATATCCTAAGAACCCAGCCAGTGCAGGATTTGCCAAAATTCATCGTGAAATCTCCATCTCCCTGTCTGCATCGAAGCTCAATCTAGCCCAACCCTTTCTTTCTTCTGACGTCGCCTGCTGAACTATTGTGTCCTTGTTCCTGTAAATCTAACTGCGCAGTTTTACGATGTCACGGGTAGCTTGTGTACTTACTGTATTCTTGTCCTTCTGCTTTGTTTTGCTGGTCCTGGGGCTTGAACTCAGGGCCTGGGCATTGCCCCGATCTCTTTGTGCTCAAGGTTGATGCTTTACCACTTGAGCCATGGCACCACTTCTGACTTTTTCTGAGTAGTTCATTGGAGACAGGAGTCTCACAGACGTTCCTGCCCAGGCTGGCTTTGAACCGCAGTCCTCAGATCTCAGCCTCCTGAGTAGCGGGGGTGACAGGCAGGAGCTATTGGTGCCCGGTTCTTATACCTCACTTTCCTGATCCATTTATGTACGCACATATAAACACACACACACACACACACACACACACACACACACACACATCTAGTAAACACTTCCTATGGAGATTGCTTTCTGGAAAGTAAAGTTTACTGAAAGATCCTGGCATCTCTTCTTCGACCTCCAATTCCAAGCTGTAATTCATCTAATTCCTCCGTCTAGCCGTCACCCAGCAAAATCGCCTGCACACAGAGAATGAGCGGATGTCAGAAAGTCTGCGGCGACTAGCCAAGAACTTCTGCCAAGCTTTGATAAGACAACTGGAGCAAAAGCAGAAGGGCAGTTAT
>NW_024871170.1:0-5000 GCF_019054845.1 Dipodomys spectabilis | reverse complement strand
ATGTCAGACGGCTCGGGGACCAGTTATCCCAAACGCACAGGGAGGTTCGGAGCGGGGCCGGTCCGGGGCTGCCGGCTCTCCATCCACGTGCGAAAGCCACGGTTCCCGCCGCACACAGACACGGGCCCACAGAAACAGAGTCCACCCCCTGGCTCGAGGCTCTGTCCAGCTGGGCCGCCGGCCAGGGCCCCGGCTGCTCTGAGCACCCGATTGAGCCACTTACTGACCAGTCCCGACGTAACTGTCTTTCTCCTAGGAATACATCAAGGCCAGGACGGTTTTGATCCGTTGGATCGGATTAGCCTATCACAGTTCAGATAAGACCTGGAAATGGGAAGATGGCTCCGTGCTTCCCATGAACATGTAAGTCTCTGGAAAATCTGAATAGAAGATCCTTCTAGAATATTCTATCAGGAGAGGCCCCTATCCTGTTGGATACAGGATAAGAGATATCAGCCGGGTGCTGGTGGCTCCCGCCTGTCATCCCAGCTACTCAGGAGGCTGAGATCTGAGGACCCTGGTTCAAAGCCAGCCTGGGCAGGAAAGTCGGTGAGACTCTGATCTCCAATGAACCACCAGAAAACCAGAAGTGGCGCTGTGGCTCAAGCGGTAGAGCGCCCGCCTGGAGCACAAGAAGCTCAGGGACGGCACCCAGGCCCTGAGTTCAGGCCCCAGGAATAGCAAACACACACACAAACTTTGGGTGTGTCTCTGCTCCCTACTGTGGGTTTCATCGGGGGAAACTGAGTCATTCATACCTTATTCCTAACCACAGATCCTTGATCAAAACACAGTGCGACTCTCCCAGTTGCTGTAGCAAAGCCATGGTCCATTTGTGTGTGTGTGTGTGTGTGCGCGCGCGTGTGTGTGTGTGTACGTGTGTGCCAATATGGGGGCTTGAACTCAGGTCTTGGGCTCTCACTTTTCGCTCAAGGCTGGCGCTCTACCACCTGAGCCACCGCCCGCTGCTGGCTTTTTGCAGATTCATTGGAGATCAGGGTCTCTCGGGCCTCCAGCTGTGAGCCTCAGATCGCAGCCTCCTGCGTGGCTGGGATGGCTGCTGCTTCCTTGTGCTTTGCTGTGAGCTCTGTCCCCTGCAGTCCCTTCAGGCAGACCCCACCCAGAGTGTCTCCGCGGCCTCGCTTTTCAGGGGAATCCGGTCTTCATTTGTGTTTTCAATCCGCAGGCTTGACCTTTCCGGGGATCGGAGAGACAATATGAATTGTGCTTATTTTCATCTGGGGAAGATCGCCCCACCTTCTGCTCGGATAAACACTATTTTCATGTGCGAGAGGAAAGCCGGCCTGGCCAAGGTGGAGCACCTGCCGTAGGGGGACGGGGCGTGGGCTGCACACCCCCACAATAAAACGCCCCGGAGGGAAATGCCCAGCCACAGACTGGCTTTATTTCCACCTGCCTTCCTTCCCTCCTTCCCCCCCTCCCTCCCTTCCTTCCTTTCTCTCTCCCTCTCTCCCTTCCTTCCCTCCTTCCTTCCCTCTTTTCTTGTCTTTTTTTGTGCTGGCTCTTGGGCTTGAATTCAAGGCCTGACGCTGTCCCTTAGCTGGGAGCTCTACCACTTGAGCCACAGCTCCATTCCCGGCTGTTTGCTGGTTCACTGGAGATGTTTTCATGGACTTTTCTATCCCGGTTGGCTTTGAACTGCAATCTTCAGATCTCTCAGCCCCCTGGGTAGCTGGAATTACAGGCATGAGCCACCAGGGCCTGGCGGGCAATACCAACATTCAAAGGCATACAGTAAGTTGAAGAACACAATGACTCAGTTCAAGGAGCAATCATGAGTCCCCTGGGTGGCTTTAACTTCCATTTCTTATATTTAAAATAATGGGCTAGCCGGGCACCGGTGGCTCACGGCCTGGCATCCCAGCTACTCAGGAGGCTGAGATCTGAGGATCACGGTTCAAAGCCAGCCCAGGCAGGAAAGTCCGTGAGACTCTTATCTCCAATGATCCGCCAGAAAAACAGAAGTGGAGCTGTGACTCAACGTGGTAGCCTTGAGCAGAAATAGCTCAGGGACAGGGCCCAGGCCCTGAGTTCAAGCTACAGCGTGTGTGTGTCTGTGTGTGTGTGTGTGCACGTGCGCACACATGCATGCAATACACACACAATGATAATAATAATAGGAAAGTAAAGTTTGTGAGAAGCCCCATCCAGTTTGTAGAAATAGGTTTCTTTCCATTTCTTTCTTTCTTGTGTGTAGCTGTACTGACACTTGAACCCAGGCCTTGTGCTCTTGCTTGGCTGGCGCTCTACCCCTTGAGCCACACCTCCACTTGTGGCTTTTTGCTGGTTCATTGGACTTAAGAGTCCCAGGATGGACTTCCCTGCCCAGAGCAGGCTTTGAACCGCGATCCTCTGTTCTTCGCCCCCTGAGTAACTGGGGTGCAGGTGTGAGCTGCCCCCCCTTGGCTAATAAACAGATGCTTCTTGACGAAGTCCAGAGTTGAGAAACCCAAGGCCAAGCCACGTGCCTTCTCCCCTCTCCGAGCTCTATGTTCAGCTCTTGCTGACTGACCTCAGGAATGCTGTGGAGCGGGTTCTCCAGCAGGATAACAGGCCAAAACGCTAACGGGGGGGGGGGGGTCCCCCTTGGTCAGAGCCGGCTCCCTTCCTTGCAATTGCAAGTGCGATCCTCCGCGTCCCCGGTCCCCCCCGTCGAGGTGTTTGCTCAGACCCAAACGTGGCGGGGAGAATGGGCGTCTGCACCATTCTGCACTTTCATATAAATGTTACTCCAGAACTTACTCTTTCTTTGGGGGGGCTGATGCTGGGACTCGAACTCAGGGCCTCGGGTTGTGCCCTTGGCTTTTGTACGCAAGGCTGGTGCTCTACCCCTTGAGCCACAGCTCCACGTCTGTCTTTGTCTGGTTCACTGGAGATCAGAGTCTCACAGACGTTCCTGCCCTGTTCCGGCTTGTTGTTCTTCTTGTATTATTTATTTTTGTTATGTAAAGGTGATGGACCTGTCAGGTCATGAGTACACTCCTTTCTTAACATGTGTTTTATAGTGAAAATACTGTACAGAGGGGTTACAGTTACATGCGTAAGGCACTGAGTCCATTTTTATCAAGCATTATTGCCTCCTCCTTTGTTTTCCCCCCCTCCCCTCCCCCCCCTCCCCTCCCTCCCTCCCCTCCCTCCCCTCCCTCCCTCCCTCCCCCCACCAAAGTTGTAAAGTTCGTTTTCGGCACAGCGTCCTGTGCATCTCATTGTGACGATGGGTCAAGCTGTATCCTTACTTCAGCATTTTGTGATTTCCCTTCCCCTCCCCAAATTAGAAAAATGTAGATACAAGATGCAGAGCACCGGAATCAAATACGGTGACAACAGGGATTATACCGTGGGGGATGAACATCCAAGGAACCAAACCTTCACCTGGATGAGCACATTTCTCCTCAGAACCCCCGCTTTCCTCCATCTCTCCAATTCTTGTCTCCGCCCCCCCTTTGTAGCCAGAACTTGAACACGGTACTCGTGTGTATCTCCTATTTAATTACTGATGTATAAAAACCAAATAGGAACCGCTCAGTCCAAAACTCGACCCCCCGAACATCAACCCTGTCTCTGGTTTTTTAGTCTTTTAGTTTTCTCCACCATGGAAAGATGTGTAGGTCTCTATGATTCTTAGAGGGGCACATGTTTAGGGCTGGGAAGTGGCTCAGGGGTAGAGCGCTCGCCTTGCATGCCTGAGGCCCTGGGTTCGAGTCCTCAGCACCACATAAGCAAAAAGAAAAAAGCCGGAAGTGGTGCTGTGGCTCAGGTGGTAGAGCGCTAGCCTTGAGCTGAAGAGCTGAGGGACAGCCCAGAGTTCAGGCCCCACGACTGATTGAAAAAAGAAAAAGCACGTGTGTATACATTACCACGGCACACCCCCCAACTTAGAAGAATAGCAACGGATTCCTGACAGCACACAAATAAAAGAAATGTAAACCAAACTCTGCCCACGAGATTCCTCTCTATGGTGCGTGTTTCTAAGCCATCTTCCTGGTGAAATCAGAAGTATACAAGAGGTTATGTCATCTCAAACACCAATGCGGAACTGGCTAGTGGAAGTCTGAGTTCCCCGTGTCTCGGTTAACAGGAATCAACACCTCTTTCCTGCAGCTGTTCTGAGAATCTAAATCATTCATGTGAAAGACTCCCTTTATGGAATTCAGTGAACAGCAAATACCCTGTGGCTCACGCCTGTCATCCCAGCTACTCAGGAGGCTGAGATCAAGGACCTTGGTTCAAAACCAGTCAGGCCTAGGCAGTGGTGGCTCGTGCATGTAAACCCTAGCTACTCAGGAAGCTGAGATCTGAGGATCATGGTTCGAAGCCAGCCTGGACAGAAAAGTCTATGAGACACTTAAATCTAATGAACCACCAGAAAACCCAAAGTGGAGCTGTGGCTCAAGTGGTAGAGCGCTAGCCTTGAGCCAAAGAAGCTCAGGGACAGTGCCCAGGCCCTGAGTTCAAGCCCCAGGACTGGCAAACAAATAATAGCTAAATCGGTTCAGAAAAAGAACACCGTTAACCCGTTTGACGTGATAGGTTGGGTGGGTACAGGTAGCCCGTGCTGTAATCGTACCTACTATGTCGGAGGCTGAGAGCTGAGGATCATGGGTCACAGATGAGCCACTCTTTTATCTCCAATGAACCAGCAAAAAGCTGGAAGTGGAGCCGTGACTCAAGTGGTAGAGCACCAGCCTTGAGTGGACAAGAAAGCTAAGGGACAATGTCCAGGCCTTCAAGTCCCAGTATTGGTACAAGCATGAAATCAAGGTGTGGAGGCGTGGTTCAGTGGGTGGAGCACTAGCCAAGGAGCCAAGTGTCAGGCGCCGAGTTCCAGTCCTGGAAAAAGAAAAGGACACCAGCGTGTGAAAACCCAGTCTGCCAATCTTCGTGATTTATGTCTCCTCCCGTCTTTCCTGCGCCATGCTAAACACGAGTGTGGATCGGAATCCACGACCGTCTTGGAGACCAGAGCCATTCGGCCTGTG